>NC_053156.1:174110483-174153012 GCF_016835505.1 Polypterus senegalus
TGTTGAAGAACTCATAATAAAAAACAATAGCTTGGTTTATCATTTTAAACACTTAAATGATGTCATCAGTTAATCTCAGTTTGTTTAAGCAGAAAAGGTTTAGCCTTCTTAACCTCTTCTCATAGTTCATACTTTGTAGTCCTGGAATCAGCTTAGCTTATCTCCTTTGGACTTTTCTCTAGCGTGTCTATGTCTTTAGTAGTTTGGTGACCAAAGCTGTATGCAGTACGGCAGATGAGGCTTCACTAATGAGTTACTGTATATAACCTCTCTTGACTTGCACTCTATTAGTATTGTTCCATATTACTGTATCTTATATATAAACATTTACATGTGGAAGTGTGTGCATCTGTCCAGCCCAGAAGTGAGAGGTGGAGTCGGGGTAAGGGCTAACAGAAAACAGAAAATTCGCTTAGCCGCTAATAACACAAGTGAGGCCGGCACGTCAACAAAGCAAAACCTCTCAAGAAAGAGGCACTCGCTTATCCACTAATACAGAAGCAAGGCAAGCACATCGTCAAAAGGAAACCTCCGAAGAAAGACAGTCGCTTAGCCGCTAATACACAAACAATACGAGCACATCGGCAAAACGAAACCTCCTAGGAGAGAGATGCCCAAAGTAGTTCCTTTCAATTACCTGACATCTCTATATTTCAATTTTATTCTGACGATTTCAATAGTTTCTAGGACCCTGTGCTTTTTACAGCACGAGCTTACACAGCTAGTATTATATCAAATTTAAATAACTGTTTTCTGTAAAGCATGAAAGCATCACCAAATTTAACACACAATTGACAGAGCTATTTTGTGTTGCTGCAGATGGTTCAATGAGAGTATATTTGGAACATCTGAAATAGCAAAATTCACCTAGCTTTTGTTATTACATTTTTAGGCATTGTCTAATACAAGGGTGGGCATACTAGTACAAATGTCATAGGTTCAAGATTGTTCCAGGGCACTGTCTGTCCGGACTCTGCATATCCTCCTCTGCATCTCAATGTGTTTTTCTCCAGACAGACTAGGACAAATTGCTTCTTCTAAACTTTTAAGTGGGGGTGTGTGCAGGAATAGGCCATGGTCCTGAACTGAATTGTTTGATAATAAATGGGTGGAAGGGTTTACAGTAATGCACAATAGCTGTGATATTTTTATAAATGTGTTTTTATTATTTCCCGTGGTGTTCTGATCCAACCATATGCATATCGTCCACAGTAACAATATAACTTCTGACAACAGTATTTGTACAATCAGTGAGTGTTACATGACATAATAAATTTGCAAAATTTCCAACTTAATGAAGAGAGGTTTAAAGTTAATTTCTGTTGAAAATATTGAATGCCCTTAAAAAACTTTTTTTACAGTTGTGTTTATTAAATTAAACATGGTTACTGGGATAACAAATTATTTTAATGATGGGTTTGACACTGGATCTTTCGGTTCTATTCACTTAAGAAGAGTAATCTGTAATTTGTTCAATAATTTTGGAAATAGATTCTTTTAATTGGCACACATAGCAAAATTTTAGCAGCAAACCTAACTACTCTATACAGTAGTTTGAGTTTCACAACATTGGTTATAAATTGGCCATCCCATTTATCCCATCCAGGATAGAATGCATGCATTACCTGATCTCTGACCATGATAACCTTTACAATGTACATCAAATAGTTTAGCAAGAATGGCATGGTAGCACAGTAATAATTCCTGATGCCTCATAGCTTTGACATACTGGATTCAAATCCCAGTCCATATGCTATCTTTATTGAATTTGTCTGTATTCCTCATTTCTGTTTAAGATTTCCACCTATATTCCAAGCACAAGCAGCTTAGGTTAATTAAAAACCTTTAAATGACCCTGTATTAGTGAGTGTGTCCTGCAATACATGGGCGTTCAGTCAAGCAATATTCCCCTATTGCCTTTTTCTGGATGCTGCCAGTAAAGTCTCTGGTCAACCTATAGCCAAATATTGGATTAAACATCCATCCATCCAAACAGTTTCAGAAAATTGATGAATGGAAAAAAAATGCCTTTTTTCTGTAATTTACACATAATTCATCAAATGTCACAATGCCTCCATTTGGAACAAGATACTTTAGTTAGATTAGGATGTACAATCTATAAATTGACAATGGCTAAGTTAATATGGTCATTAGCAAGTTTATATGAAGATAATGCTGAGGTTTGTAAAGGGTTTATGCTAAAATATAACTTTACTTAAAACTCTTAAATTGTATAATTCAGCCTGAGTGTGTTTACTCACAAAAAAAACTTGTTTATCAAAGGTTCATTGGTATTTGTTTATTTTTACTATGATTTATCTCATGCTGGATTTGGAAAAAATTATATATAAACAAAATTTGATACTATCATTATTTGTTTGTTGCTGAATCCAAAATGTTACTAAAACCAAATTGTTTTTATGCATTTTGCAAAGAGCATTAAGTCAGAATTGTAGAGAACATCACCAGTCACTGCAGGGCACACACTTTAACACACACATACACACCAATACTCATTCATACTAGGCTAGTTTAGTTGAAAATCCATGCAATAGATTTTTTGAACAGCAATCCTGCCTTTACAGTCTCTGGAAAGTGTGGGTGATTTTTATTTTTAGTTGATGGCAGCAGGAGGTGGGCAACTGGAACTGAGACTCTGTTATCTGTAATATGTTATAATTGCAGTTTTTACCCATTTCATTCTATGGAAGACCTATGCTTACCTTCTAACTCAGAAGTTGTGCTCTGGCACATCAAGGATACACATATTACCAGATTAAATAACTAATATATATTTTCCAATTTTGTAAATTACCATCGGCTATGGGAGTTTGTAAAACTAATGAATACAGACATTTCCTGAAACTCCTTGTTCTTACACAAAATTAATCTCTTTAGATATAAAGCGGCAAAACAATCAGCGTCTGGACCCAGGGGGTAATGTCGTCCGGCATCTACAAGATTGTGGAAATGTCCAATGAACAGAGGAAAAAAGAAGTACAAAGAAATACAGATGCATGGACTAGAATGTCCAATGATCAAAGATTTATAAATGCATAATTTAATTGAAAACGTTGGACTTACCATTAAGCCTGTTTTAATAAATGGGCTTTCTGCTATGCTAGTAGTAAAAATAATAGACAGTGACTTAAATAGTAAGTATATAAATCCATCTTAATACTTCATGCATTCATTTGAACAGATGGTGTTGGTGTTCTCCTTCTTGTACTAATGGGGAATTTTTGCAAAATTTGGTGAAGACAGGATTTATGATATGAATTTACAATCTGGACAAACACAAGCCGAGGTATGCGGTGCAGCTTGGGGTGGTGGCACCAAATTAAATTTTGAAACAAAAAATAGCCTAAAGTCCTTGTACAAAAGAGGAATCTTTGTAAAACTTTTAAATAGGTCTCAACAGATTTTCATACCCAACAAACACACAGACAAACACACATTAAGCTTTATATATTAGGCAGACAATTTACTGTAGGAATAAAAAAGTAGAGGGCATTTCCATTTTTTGCTTATTGAAATTGTACAAAATTATACAAATTAAGCCTTTAGATCGTTATTTTGGATTTATGTTTGAAAAAATTATCAATATCATTATTTAGAACATTATTTGTCGTGATTTCAATTTATTTTGATGGTCTTCAGAGATTTGTCAGTCATAGTTTAAGTCAGAATCAACCAAAATACCAACATTCATTCACAAGTCCTGCAACATTCATTCACAAGTTCACATATGTGGCCATTTCCCTTTCATTGATCTCTACCATCCATTCTTTTCATGGAGAAATCTGACTTAACATTCTCAGCACCTTTCATGTCTCAGATACAAGCACAATATTTTGCCTGTTAGTGCTCACTACAATGGCTTTTGAGAACTTGAGGCAATTCTGTAGGTTAACATTCAACTACCATTATCATACCGTATCAAAGAGTCCTCCCAACATTCTTAGGTGGGGTTGAGCATCGTCATCCTTTCTGATTAAACGGATTGCTTGCTTTTCCATTTGATGCTGCTTGCTGCAATTTTTGAGCAAGCCACCACCTGGTTTGTAGTACAGTAAGTACTGTAATTTTGAACTGATTTTAGTATTTGAGTAAAAACTATAGTGTGATTTTATTTGGCAGCTTTTGAAAGTAGGACAGGGAAATCTGTATTAACTTTCATATTCCACATCTGTTAAAAAGGAAGACTGATATGTAATCTGGCAGTAGCTCCAAAACATCTTTTTGACCAAAGCACAAATTTGTTCTGTTAAATTACATTAAACTAAGTAGGTCAACTCTTCCAAAAATGTTTATGCTTATCCAGCCAAAATGCATACAATGATGTGGACAGTTGTTCCTAATAAAACTTATCAAATATAATTCTTTTTAGTAATATACGGTCAGAATAAAAAGTGAATATTTAGGGAATATCCTTTTAAATTCACATTCATGGGACTAATGCAACCAGCTTGGTTGCTTTAGTCTCTGTGGTTATACTGATGAAAGACTAGTAACGGACTATGACCAGATCTAAGATCTAAGGATGATCAATTCACAACACAGACCAGTAGTTCTCGAAATATGCTTCACAGATCACAGGTGGACCAGAAGCATAAGTTAAATGGTCCTCAGTCTTTGTATTGAAACAAAATATTACTTAAATGGCTCAGATACTTTTATGCAGTTTCTTATGTATTTAATTATTAATAACAAGCTGACCATGCTTCTAAATGCACTTTCCTGCTGTCAGAACTATGGTTCTGAAACAACCACCACAAATTACTTTTTTGGATTTCCTTGCAAATGATAACTCTTTTTCTACTCCAGGCCTTTCTGCTCTACTCCTGTTCCATTTGATTGCTCCTTCTTTCTTTTAACACTACTTCAGACTTGCAGTCTCAATCCCAATCAATCACGATGTGCAAGATTCTGTTTAAAATCTGTCCTTATGTCTGCATGGTGAACCTGTTCTTGGCAAAGACAATCTCTTACTTTAATGAGGCCTGTGACGCGTGCTGTCAATTTACCTGCCATTACATGTTCTTCTTGGTCAAGTGTTATGATATATTGGCTGAAACTGAAGACTTTGTAAGAATAATCTAGCAACATTTTGTTTGAATGTTAAATGTTTTCATGTAAATGCATACAGAACAGCAAATGTGGTAAGTATAATGAATGATTTTCTCTAAGTAGTTTTTGCCATAAGTGGTCCACCATAAAGCAGTTCTACGTCTGAAACAATTTGAGAACCGCAGGCATGGAAATGTAGGGAGTGTACCCATGGTGAGAATGCACAGTTGAACATCATGCTTATTTTAACAATGCCATGCTAAAAGAAGACCATAATGAAGGGATACTCCTTTCAGGGGCTCATGAAGTATAACAATAGCTATTACCCTGGGCCTAAGGTGTATTAACAGTATGCTTAATGAATTCCAATTGTTTCTACTATTCAGTTTATTTCAGTTATGCTGAAATGTACAGACTTTTCCAATATTTAAAAAAGCCTAAAATCTTAATTGCTCTGTTGGAGTTACTTAAACTGCATAGTCCATAAAATGCAAAAATGACACTTCATTCAATTATTACACATTAATTATGTTTACTGGGAAAGAAAGTCAGTATTACTAAGATCTAGAATCGTTTCTTCCTAATAGATAAAGTACATATGCAGATAGGGCATTATAGAACAGTATTACAAGAAACATGACTTCTATTATTAAGATGAAAAAAAAACTTACATCTTCACAAGTCCATTGGGAAGGAAAGAATAATGACTAGGAAAGTGAGTAAAGAAGGTATTTCCTCTGACTCCAAGTAAGTGCTGTGAGGCCGAACCAGCAGCGTGAATGTATGAGCAGGGGAGGCAGTAGAATATGTACAGTATCATTGGAGCCACATGGAAGGAGCTATGGAAGATTAAAATGGCTGCAGCAGGGTTACAGGGTGGAAAAGGAAGAAGTAAGTGAGTGACCAAGGACAGTAATAAAATATATCTTAACATAAACATAAAACATTTAATAAATTTCCAATTTTTGCTAAGTTGAAGTTGCATCAAAAAAAAAAATCAAGCAATGAATTGCCTTAAGGGCTTAAGCTTTCAAGTCCCTAGGCCACTGAATGACTTAGGCTGTCTTTGGCACACATAAGCAAAGGTACCAGAGTACTACACGGTTAAAAGATCTGCCCAAGTAATCTGATCCAGGCTACAGATGCTAGGTATAAATTAAATTTTTCTAGATAAGGAATTCCATTGAGAATATCAATGAAAGTTGTTAAAAGGTGATTATGATGATGAGGTTGAGTTTCCTATAAACATTTTAAGAATGCATTACATTTTGAGATGTATTAACAGCTTATTTAATTATTGCACAATGCCATCTGCGGGAGATGGGGACTGTACCCCACTATCTAATAATGAAATGTAACCACTGCCTAATACAGAAACTGGATGTCAAGCTGTGCCTCTAAAAATGTTTTCTAAGCAACTACACAAATATTCTACTTCACAAGCAATTAATGTTAAATTTCAAGAAAATGTTAAAATTGTTAAGAGAATGTATTGTCAACCTTCTTTCAAAACTGCTATCCTTTTCTGCTATCGTACAGGTAAATCATACATGCATTGTCAATCCCAGTCTCACAGGGTACAAAGTAAGCTGGCTAAGGACAGAGATTTTGATGTCCAAACAAGTATTTTATCATGAGGTCAACAGCAATTTTCATAACTTGTGCTATGTTCTTCTGTGAAGCACATTATAAAAATTTCCAAAAAGTAAACTAACAAAACTTCACTTTTCACTCATTTTCTCAATTTAGAGCTTCATCCATCCAACATTCAGTTTGATCCTCAAAAATGACTAGTTTTAAATTTCATAATATACTGTTTTCCCTATAATTTTATCTAGATTAGTCTATAAACTATGAACTGCACACTGCACTGAATTAATCTTCAATAGGAATCAGTCCTCTTTAATCGAGAGTTAAAAGCTGCAATAAATAGGTAAACAAATAAATTCCACACAGGTTAAAATCAGGAAGTTAAATCGAAAGTACTTCTCTTTTCCTCTGAGGCTCAGTGCCTCCCCTGATTCTTTTAGCCCCAGCTCACCCATTAGGTATACTCAGCCAGGAGTGTGCATGGTCAGCCTTTTAAAACAGGAATCCATGGGACAATTTTTCAAAGCTGTTTGGTTGCTCCTGCTCCCTGGACCCTTAACAGGAGCAACCTTAACCCGTGGGTGCTGTCTGCTTGCTTCCTACTGGATCAACTCCTGGCTGCCATGCTTCCTGTTCTCCACACTGACTCATGTTTTCCATCATCACGCTCCTGATCCATGAAACTTCTGCCTGATTTTTTTCTTTGATCTCTCTACTCATGTGGGTGTGGTGCCCTAATTAGGACCAGAGGAGTGCCAAGTGGAACATCATGTTTGTTTCCTATGTATCTGTGCAGATGTGCTGAACTTTTTTCTTCAATCAAGAAGAAAGAAACACCTTGTAAATAGTAATAAATCTTTCATTACTATTATTTCACAGAGTCTCCTTTATTTTCAGACTTGGGGGTTAGGCTCCTTTAAGTCCTGTCATGACTCATAGTTGTGTCGCATGGCTAATTATGCATGCAAATTAGCCATGTGGCACTGTGACCCACAGGAATCAATGTTATATATCCAGAGGAAGTACTTTATACAATATTCTCATTATGGTCAGCAAATAAAATATGGCAAGTTGTGTTTTTTTTTTTGTGCCTTGATTGGGTCATGACATCATGTATACACGAAGCAAATCAGCAATGACCTTACAGTATGCATACATGAAAATTTTCTACATGCTGACTTCTCAATGCACGATGGAGCACTAGGAAAAAAATAATTGTCTAAGACAGCTGCAAGACGAATTTCCAGGAAAATATATAACAAACAAGATCACAAATGAATATATTGAATTTTGCTGTGATAAACATTTTGGTGAATTTCACCGATCATTGCTATTCAGCAATCATTCATTTCAATTATGGCTCTTTATCTAACTGTGTTAATGGTGACCTTCAGCATTTTATTATCCTCAGTTGTTATTGCAAAGTAGTTTTACTGAAAATGTCCAGGATTAATTACAAGACTAAAGCAACCTTAGCCAAGTTTAACGCACAGGCTATTGTAAAGGTTTTCATTGCATCAAGGCTTTATTATTTTCAATAAATTACACTGTTTGTTTCTAGAATTTGCCATTGAACTTTATTTCACTCTTCACATAGGGAGATTTGTTTTTCAGATTAGAAATCCTCTAACTGGTTTATTCCATTGTTTGAGCTGAGATTTCCTTTTCACATGACCCCCCACCACTACCACAACCCCAACCATCATGGTGGCCAAAAGAGAAGTTTCTCATCTCAATTACCACTCACTAAAAAGGAAGAAAACAATCCAAGTACACCACCTGCTCAGACAAATGAAGAAATCTGAAACAGTTCATAAGACTTTTATCTGCCTTACATACAGTTGTCCTATGTGGCTCAACCAGCTGCTGCAGCTGTTTATACTTCCTGTTATTTGTTATTTTCCTATACTGTTAATGTAATTGTAATTTATGTTAATTTAGTTAGGTTTCTTCCTTGTTATGTGTATATTAAGCCAAAGGAGACCAGGGTCCCAGTGCTGCAGCTGTGGCTGCAGATGGCCTATTTAAGGTCATGTCTCAAACCTGTGCTGAGGCATTAGATTCCACTCACGTTGTTTGGCTTCGACTTTTTGGACTCCCTTTGTTCTATTTGGATTTCAAAAGTTCTCATTTGAATTTTCTGATTTCTGCTGTTAAATGTATTGTAGTACTGTGTGGCGCTTTCCAGCAGTGACCCAAATGATTTTGCTCCATTCTATAGCTCATTTGGTTAGTTCACTATATTTAAAAGGACTGCTCATTTAAGCCAAGCTAGAAAGGTGACTATACAGCTTTGGCAGGCTTGCTTTTTATTGGATCCCCTGTGGGTGGCACTGAAGCTAGTCATTTGAATAATAGAAGGCCAATTAATATTGTTGCTAAGTACTAATGTCACTCATGGCTGTTTCAAATGTCAATATTATACAGTGTAACTTTTAAAATTCTGGATGTTGTTCTTTTCTGAGTTGCATCTTTGAGAAAACCTTCTGAATTTAAAATTTTTCCATTCTTTCAAATAAGAAACTTAAGTAAAATGAAGGCTGAATTTGTTATATAGCCAGGGGTTTGATGGTTTCCCTTTCCCTTTTTGAAATGTATAGGTTTGGCATTGGTTCTACTGGCTGCAAGTCTATTTGTAAGTTTAAGGTCTACTTTCAGTTTAGTTTTCAGACCTGTCTTTGATGGTTTGTCTTTAAAAACAACAGGCAATAAGTACTTTGTTTTGATTGTGGGTGCTTAGTACAATCAACAAAGAAAATAAACATATATGTGAATCACAGCACAAATAATTGTAAAAAACAAGTCAATTAGAAAAAATAATAAAAAAATGAATAATTCTGACATTTACTGTATCAGGCTACAGAATATTCTCACACATCTATTGTTTTGATTGCTATTGTGTTTTTATTATTATTTTATTGTGGAGTTTTAGCGAAGTTGGTTTAGTTTATGTGTGTATTCGTTTCGCTGTGAGTTTGTCAAAATCACAAAACATTCAAGAACTTTGTGAACTTTGCAAAAAGCATTGCAGTCAATGGAGAAGGAAGGAATGAACTAGTTTTGAGTGGATTATAAGCGTCCCTGAGGGCTAGTGAAGTGTTTGCTAACTATGCTGGACTGTGAAGGTGGATTAGCCTATGTTATCCTGGATCAGTTCAGCAGACTGCAGTGTCTGTGACTCAAGGAGTGTGTCTCTGATATGGATGTGAGCAACACTAATGCATTACAGGGAACAGTCTCATTTTTTCTTCATTCTGTACACCTCAGACTATACATCTAACACTCAGTCATGTAACTTGCAGAAATTCTCAAATATTTCTGCCCTTAGGGGGCATACCAATAAGGCAAATGTGTCAGGTGGAGGACTTTGTTGGTGCAGAAAAATTGTCTGCAGCTTAACGTCAGCAAAACCAACAAACTGGTTATTGACTCCCTAAGAGCTTCTATGTCCGGTCACTATTCAAGGAGTGGATGTAGAGGTAGTGCATTGCTACAAGTACTTCGAGGTTCACATCAGTGACTGGCTGGACTAGTCTCATAACACAGAAATTATATATAAGAAGGAGTACAGCAGGCTCTTTTCCCTTAGGAGTCTGCATTCCTTTAATGTGGGTAATGATTCACATCTTCTACAACTGATGGGTAGTGCGATTTTCTGTGCTGCGGTGTGCTGGACCAGTAACATCACTTCAAGACAGGCCTACCAAATTAACAAACTAATTAAAATAGAAGGCTCAGTTATTTGATGAATTCTTGACTCTCTGGAGGTAGTAGTAAATGAGATAATTAAAACAAAACTGAATGCTGTTATGAATAATGCTGCCCATCCTCTATGTGACACACTAACTGTGACAACTTTCAGACAACAAATTATTCAGCTGAAGTGGGTCAAGAATTGTTATTGGGGTTCCTTTATATCAATAGCAATAAACCTGGATAGTGCCTCACTGTGACTGTAACTGCCAAGTCAGGATTTTTCTTTTTTTAAGTCAATCTGGGGGTGTGCTCCCCTGGCCACCAATGGTGGCCCAACCCCCACTCCATAGCTCACTTCACTCGATATTGGTCCACAGGTATATTCCAATATGGTCAAAACTTTGACTCTGAGATTAATTTACAGTTATAGCAAATGCTACAACTGTTGGAGATTGCTGTTTATGCATAACGAATGATAATCTACTTACTAAAGTATCTCCAGTATCTAACTTAATGCGCAGAATGAATATGGCTTCTCCTACATGATCACCAGTCATGATTTTGCCAGCAATTGAATGTTTATGCAGTTTTACAATGTGTAAACGTGTGGCATTAAATAGGTTTCATTTGTCAAGTGCTAACGCACAACTGAACTACTACTGTTCTTAGCAAGGAGGATGTATATAAGGTATTTTGCTTGAAAGTATCATTGTTGTATTCATCTAATGAAAATGAAAAAATGATATATAGATATAGAATATATGATGTACGATTTTGAAGAAAAATGAAAAAATTTCACTAATCTTTATATATATACTAGCAAAATACCTGCGCTTCGCAGCGGAGAAGTAGTGTGTTAAAGAAGCAATGAAAAAGAAAAGGAAACATTTTGAAAATAACGTAACATGATTGTCAATGTAATTGTTTTGTCACTGTTGTGAGTGATGAGTGTTGTTGTCATATATATATATATATATATTTACACACACACACATAAACATATATATATATACATATCTATACATATACACATATATACATACATAGCCGCCAGGTGGAGCCCTCCTTGCAGCGTGGAGGTCCCCAGAAGACCAGCAGGGCATCATGGACATTGGAGTTTTTATGCAAAGCCCTGCTAGATGCCAGGGGCCACAGGAGGGAGCTGCAGGGAGGACCGAGGGCTTCTTCGTGCCCTGTGACCCGGAGGTTCGTCACAGGAAGACCGACGGACTTCCGGGTTGAAGAAAGGGACTATTTAACCTGACCCGGAAGGGAAAAGGACTTGTGGACTATTGGGCAGAAACACTTCCGGGTCAGGGATTATAAAAGGACTATGGAAACTCACAGACAATGAGCTGAGCTGGGTGGAAGGGTGGCAACGCGTCTGGGAGCTGGAGGATTGGTTATTTGTTTATTATTGTGTAGTATTGGTGATTATATGAGTATTGTGGAGGAGAGTGTGCTTTGTGCACTGTGGAAGAGAAATAAAGTCAACATTTGGACTTTTACCTGGTGTCTGGTCGTGGACAGGGGTTCAAGGGAGCGAGGGCGCCCCCTATCGTTCACAACACATACATATACATACACACAAACATATATATATATACATATCTATACATATACACATATATATACACACACACATATATATATATCTACATATATACACATACATATGCATACACACATACATACATACACTGTCAGGGATGCCAGGGGCTATGACCCGGCCGGGACGCCAGGAGGGACCGGAAGAGGGTCAGAGCCCGGCCTGGATCACGTGGGTGCGCCCGGGTTGCTTTGGGAGCCACGGGTCAAGGGCTTGGAAGCTCTTCCCTGTAGGGGCCCGTGGCCACCGCCAGGAGGCGCCCAATGCCTTGGATTTGTTTCCCCAGCACTCCTGCCACACCAGGAAGTGCTGGGGGGAAGACTTAGGACGGTGCCCGGGGAGCAGCCGGGAGGACAGCCGACACTTCCGCCACGCGCTGGGGCGCCAGAAGATTGCCGGGAACACCTGGGGCTCATCCGGTCCTCCATAAAGGGCCGTCTCCGCCATTCAGGGCTGGAGTCGGGTGGAGGTAGGACGAAGCTGTGGAGAGTGGAGGCGGCCCGAAGAAAGGCATTGTGGCCAGGACATTGAGTGTTTGGGGTTTGTGCACGTGACTGGGTCTTTGTGACCATTGTTTGGGGGTCTTGGTGACCCAATATTGTAAATAATTTGTAAATAAACGTGGGTGGTGGTGTCATAACAACATGTCCGCCTGTCTGTGCCCGGTACCGTTCACATCTGGCGTAGTCGGCAGGATGCTCCGCCTGTTACAAGGCGGAGACCTGTACAAAAAAATATTGTTGTGGACGGCCCGTGCAGCAGGGGACCCCACCACGCATCAGCGGGTGCTGCGTGCACACAGCCCCGCGGGGTAAAGGAACCCCACGGACCGCCAGGGATCCGCAGGAGGGCCGTTATTCCCTGAAGCGGGCGGGCGGCGGCATTGGAAGAGTGCAGCGGTCTCGACGAGCGCCGCTGCTGGAGGCGCCGGGACGGCATGGCGCCCAGAGGCCACGCCAGGACGCTTCCGGTATGACGGGACCTGGGAGGTGAGTTCCCTGCCTATCGGCAGCCGCCCTTGGGGCCGGGCGTGTGTTTTGTTTTCCAGGCAGGGACCTCCAGGATCCGCGCCAGTGGCGGGCGCATGCTGGTTCGTGAGGGCTCCGCAGCACAGCGCAGCCGCGAGGGCTGCGAAGGAGGAGACGCTGCAGCTCGAGAGGCGCTGGCAACAGCAAGGCTGCCGCAAGCACGCCGCCGCAGAAAGGGAGCCAAGATGGCCGCGGACCGGAAGTCCCTCCCCCTGACAGGCACGCGATTGGACGGTGTGTCTTGCGTGCCCGCCCGATGACTGTAGAGAGGCGGGACCAGGAATGTCCATCACGAGCAGGGGGAGACCCGATTGGGCCGGAGGAGAAGGCCCACAGGAAGTGGCGGCGCCGAGGCCGACAGTCAGGTAGGCTCCGCGGCCGGTTAACTTCCTGTC
Organism: Polypterus senegalus; assembly: GCF_016835505.1. Taxonomy (NCBI): domain Eukaryota; kingdom Metazoa; phylum Chordata; class Cladistia; order Polypteriformes; family Polypteridae; genus Polypterus; species Polypterus senegalus. The sequence goes on from NC_053156.1 coordinate 174,123,872, forward strand.
TTTGCCGGCTGCTTTGGCGGAGCTGGAGGCGCCCTTCAGCCCGCCGGGCAGCGTGGTGTTACAGGTGCTATGTGCCCTCGGGCTGAGGTGCTGGTACTGGAGAGGAAGGCGCTCGCGGCGCTGAGAACGTTTCTATCGACGACGGGACGGCGCGACGCTGGAATCTCCAGCCGGAGAGGTACAGCGGAGACGGTGAGTACAGCCGACTCCGTAAAGCATATGGGAGGGTCTGCTGAAAAAGGCTGTGAAGACAATGAGCAGTTCCAGTAAGCAGCCCTCCGACAGGAGTGCGGCGCCGCTGACTGCATGCGCTGCGCGAGGGGAGTCCGAGGACGCTGAAGGGACACGGGCTGCTAAGTGCCCGGGTCCTAGCCCTCGCCCGAGTCGGCTGCGGTCTTGCTCCGCACTATAGGGACGCAGCGGGACAGAGGCGCTTTTTATTCCATAAGGAGTCTCAAACCGTCATGGCGCCCCAAAGTAAAGGGAGGAATAAAGGGCTGGGTGCCGATTCCTCCGATAAGGTGAGACGCGTTGCTGGGTGCAGCGTGTGGCTGGCTGCCCTCTGGGAGAGCAGAGGGAATCCCTGAGGCCGGGAGAGAGAGCGGGCGGTGCCGGCGACTCCATCGCCGAGAGGGACACGGAAGCCGCGGAGAGGGTGCCGATCAGGCAAGTGCCGGGTGCCGGTTGGGGGGAACGCTGCCCGCGATGCGTGGCACGAGCTGGGTGCTTTGGCAGCGGTTCTGCCCCTGTGTTCTCTTTTAGGGACGGACCCGGCGAAGTTGAAGGAACCCCTTCGTGGCGGAACAGCCCTCTGATGTCGGGCCGCCTGCAGAAGGATCTCTGTCGGTGCGCAGGTGCGCCGCAGCTGGAGGAGCCAACGGGGAACGAGTGGCTCAGAACAAAGGGCGTGGAGGTCCCGGAGGGGGTGCCCACCAAGGAGGAAGGGTGCCCCGGTAAAAGGGGAGCACAACCTGTGCGAGGCACAGGGATGCACCATGGGTTGGTGTCTGGATTGTGTCTCCGCCCCTGTCCCTGCTAGGAGTGCGGGGCCGGACCCCGGCTGTCCTCGAGTGGGGCCCGCTTCGGAGCTCTGCTGCCCCTCGGGACGGGTCGCCTTACCACGAGTGGTCTTAAGCTGGCTGTGGGGCACTGTCAGGGGATGCCAGGGGCTATGACCCGCCGGACGCCAGGAGGGACCGGAAGAGGGTCAGAGCCCGCCTGATCACGTGGGGTGCGCCTTCCGGGTTGCTTTGGGAGCCACGGGTCAAGGGCTTGGAAGCTCTTCCCTGTAGGGGCCCGTGGCCACCGCCAGGAGGCCCCAATGCCTTGGGATTTGTTTCCCAGCACTCCTGCCACACCAGGAAGTGCTGGGGGAAGACTTAGGACGGTGCCCGGGGAGCAGCGGGAGGACAGCCGACACTTCCGCCACGCTGGGGCGTGGCCAGAAGATTGCCGGGAACACCTGGGGCTCATCCGGGTCCTCCATAAAAGGGGCCGTCTCCGCCATTCAGGGCTGGAGTCGGGTGGAGGTAGGACGAAGCTGTGGAGAGTGGAGGCGGCCCGAAGAAAGGCATTGTGGCCAGGACATTGAGTGTTTGGGGTTTGTGCACGTGACTGGGTCTTTGTGACCATTGTTTGGGGGTCTTGGTGACCCAATATTGTAAATAATTTGTAAATAAACGTGTGGTGGTGTCATAACAACATGTCCGCCTGTCTGTGCCCGGGTACCGTTCACAACACACACATATATACACACAAATACATATATATATATATATACATACACACACATATATAAACATATATACATATACATACATATCTACATATATACACACACAGCTATTTCGTATCAGTGCAATACGCTGCTTGTTAAAATGGATAACTCCCGCCTTACGCAAGTCATGTGGATATTATGAACTATCGTATTTGTTCAAGTTCTATTTAATTTTAAATAGTAGGAATTTTTATTTAGTCGACAGAAATATCTTTGGTAGGAATGGTAAAAACAGACAGGAATATTATTCCTGAATAAATCAACTCAAACCTTAAACAACTTATAATATTTTGCTCTCCATAAAAATATATCCTGTCTAAATTATACAAGTTAGAAATAAAGTAAACATTAAAGAACAAACATTCAAATTTCTTTACTCTTATGTCATTTTATATAAAAAATAAACTTAGATTTTAAATATCCCAAAAGATTTTGCTCTCCATAAAAATATATCCTGTCAAAATTATACAAATTCAAATATGAACATGCTGCATAACAAAACCTAGAAATATAAATAAAATGTGTTCCTTTCAGCAATAACAAATCAAATCATTCAGTTGTCTTTGCTCATATCTCATTTTAGAGCTGGACGCCTGGCATCTTTTTTTGGCAACAGGTTTGTTTCTGTTTGGTGTGAGGTTCTGTGTTGTGGAGATTCTCAGGATGGATTGCAGGTGCTCATCAGTGAGGCGACTCCTGTGTGCTGTTTTGTTAGTCTTTATCACTGAGAAGAGCTTCTCACACAGATATGTGGTACCAAACATGCACAAGGTTCGAGCCGCATTGTAGACGGACTTTTTTTGTTCTTCAAAGTCACCAAAGCGCCGTGCAAACTCAGTGCGCTCAGTTTATCAGCAAAGTGCGTATTTGGGAACACCGTAGTGACGACTTGGTTTAACATTACTTGGCAACAGGGAACGTGGGGCAAGTATTTAATGTTACCTTAGTCCTGGCACTTAAAACTTTCTCTTGCAGTTTCGCTGAGTTTGTGTCAAACACCACCCTGACCATCTCATCTTCCTCTCCATAAACACAGTCCTTCACCTGTGAATATTTAGTGGGAGTTTGCTATTGATTGCCGCTGATGGACGGCCTTATATGGGCAGGCACTAAATTACAAACGGCAGCAGCAGCCTGTCTATGAACTTAATTTAAAGTGTAGGTTTACATCGTGCTTTGTTTCCGAAGTAGCAGAACTCATGAACATGGTTGTATATATCACTCGCTCGCTTCTTATTATTTCGCTGCCTTCTCAATTATATAATGCATGTTTTCTTCAGCGCTTTTTGGAGGTCTTCCTGGTTTTCTATGTACTGCGTGATTACGTAGGAGGCATGATGATATCACACGAAACTCCGCCCCCACAGCGTAGAATTTCGATATAAAACCTGCCCAACTTTTGTAAGGAAGCTGTAAGGAATGAACCTGCCAAATTTCAGCCTTCCACCCACACGGGAAGTTGGAGAATTAGTGATGAGTCAGTGAGTGAGTGAGTGAGTGAGTGAGTGAGTGAGTGAGTGAGTGAGTGAGGGCTTTGCCTTTTATTAGTATAGATATTAATTTACTTAATGGACTTCTGCATAAAGTCAAATTTCCCCATGGGGACAAAAGACACTCTGTCTGTCTATCTATATAATGTATTCCTCAAATGAAAATGTTTAAACCTCAAATGAAAAATTTAAAAAGTTTTTTTTTTTTTAATACAGGTGGATCAAATCCAGTCATGACATCATACTTAATAATTCTGCGGCTGGCTGGTACATGATTTCATTCTGCCCTCAGAAAGCATCATGGGGCACTGGGAAAAAAGGGTTGTGTAAGCTGAATGCATGGTTCATTTCCAGAAAAATATTTGGCAAACAAGATCACGTGTGAGCACAGCATATTTGTTGTGAATAATGCTTTTGTGAATTTCACTTATAAAAACCAATGCCCATTATAGAAACCATTATACAGTATATAATGAGTGATTCATTCTGTTACTGTTAGGAATTATGTTCATGGCAAATGTACAAAATCTGTGAGCTGCTCTCTTTTTATCCTATAATTTTCTGTAGTCATAGTCTGAGAGCTTCTTATGTCTTTTGATGACTGATTGTGTGGTACCTAAGTTAGCAACTCAGTATTTGCACCTGTTGCTGTTAATATTAGTTTTTGCACACTGTAGTTGGTTAAAGATAATTAAAGTTAACTAGCCAACCCGTGGCGTACCATACGCATCATCAGGCTGGTTTTTTAATGATTTTTAAGCACAGGGTGAAAATTAACATTTGAAAAATCAGTAATGTAATAAATCGGCAAGAAATGCAACATTATAACAATGCACGGAACGAACCAACACACAATCATCCGTGACTGAAAACTGGCGGACCAATCTTGTTGATGTGAGCGAAGGAAATGTAGACACGCGCCTTCTGTTCTGACAGATGTGTCGACGATGTATTGCTAGAAGAGTTTGCCACTGGAATGCAAGACACTAAATGAAGATCTCATGGCAAGCCTGAAAGCATAAAATTAGAGCTGTGTGACTCGCGTTCTTTTCGCGGTTCGCTTTTACTCAACATGGATTAATTGTATGTGCCAGCCTGGATCTCCGAAAGGGAATAGCAGTGGAAAAACCATGGGGTCACAGTTCATATTGAGAACAGAGATACGCTTGCAAGCATCTCCCCTTGGATATATGCAAATGTCGCGTTGTGCAGGAGGTTCCCCGTCTTCACCTACAAAGCAACAACATCAGTTTGACAGGAGACGGGCGTTATACCTTCTCATATCCAGACCTGGATTTTCCATGAACACCATTCGTACAGCAGTAACAGAGTAACCGTGAGTGATAATGTCATGCATTTGCACGTAAGACTTTGCAAAGGGATTAACCTGGCGTATCATGTTGTCTAGTTGAAGCAACAAAATGTAACTGGAAGCACTATTACATTCCTTTTGCAAACTTTGACTGGTAGCCTCAGCAGAATCGAAGATATATAGCTGACTGTATTGTGGTGACGTGTCAGGATTGTTATATAAAGGAGAGACCTGGTGATAAATTTGACCGTGGATTCTGAAAGCATACGGTCCTTGTCCAGATTGTTGAGCGATGTGTGCGCCCATTGATGCGAAAGCAAAAGCAGAGTTGTATTCCCTGATATGATCACAGTAATTTCGGGACAGCGGGTTCTTGCCAGTCAAGAGGTCTTCCAATAAAAGAGGGCGCTTGGATAGTGGTGGCAAAGACACCTTGCCGGCATGACAACACTTAGTGTAATGTCCGGATTTGTTGACCTCTGCTGGCCAATGAAGAGCATTGCAAGAAGCACATAGTGCGGAAGGTAGGCCAATGTTATGTTCTTGGACGTGAAAGGCGGTATCTTCTTAAAAAGCCGCAGAAAAGTGAATGCGATGTTTGTGCATGAACAATTTAGTGCTGTGTTGACACTGAAGGGGATTGGAATGAGTTGTGTCGAAGCATTGCTGGTGTCACACACGTGCGCATGGGAGGCAGCTAAAGGGCTTGAGTGAAGGCAGTTCGGAGGCATGCCGGGGTGTGGCAGAGTGCACTGACTCTTTTCTCCCTTGCCTGTAGACCATCCCCGGGGGATTTCACCTGGATCACCTGACATCACTTCCGGGACTGAGCCAATGGAAGTCGGCCACACCAGCTCCAGTCCCTCTGATGTCACCTCCGCTCTGAGCCAATGGTGGAAGACCACGTGCGATCCATACGACCTCACTTCCTGTCTCCCCCTTTAAAACCTGCCCCTTTTCCTTTGTTTCTTCAGTCTTGTTTTGGACTCGGTTGTGTGCACTTCAGTGCTCTGTATTTTGTTAAAAGAAAACGACTTTCGCAGCCAGGATACCACAATATACGGGTGGCTGCCCCAACTCTTTATCTGTCAATGTCTCGTTCTTGTGACAGTGGCGTAGTCGGCAGGATGGAGAAGTCCCGGAGGAGAAGGGGACAGGACCTGCAATATACCCAGGTGGGAGTGCGGGGCGAGTATTCAGGCGGGAGGGTGCCCGTGGTTGGCGTGACCGTGCGGGCTCCGCTCCCGGCACTCATAACTAGCCCATCTGGAGTGGCCAGGGAGTGTGCGGGTGGGGCTCACAGAATTGGGCTGCCCTGGAGGGGGAGGCAAAGGGACTCAGTATGCTCTCTTGGGGAGAGTGCCTGCCTCCCTCGAAACCAAAGCCCCATTTACCACCTAGGGGTGCCCCAGACTGGCAGGTGAATAAAATAAAAAATGGAGGTTGGACCCTGAGCGGCCAACCAACAAACAAGCCTGGTCCTTATGGGCAATGGTAGGGCATTGGCTACGGCCATTTGAAAACACGCCTACCAAATAATAGAGCAGGTAGCTTGCTATCTGCTCCTGGAAGCGCTTCCCGTGGCTTCACCCAGCGGTTTGGCGGCGGTTCAAGAACATGTCTGAGCTCATAGAGCTTATGGAGACGCAGAGGCGGCCTCACACTCTGGGGAGCAGAACCGTCCTCATGTCAAACTCAGCGGGTGCGTTCCAAGACCTAGCCCCACCCTGTACAATCCGGAGCCCGTATTGGCGTCCAGCGGGCGCGCAAAACCGCTTGGAGGCAGGAGGAATGCAGGTGGAGGGTGAGGAGGGTTGGTGTGCTCTGGCTAATCCGTTGGCGGTCCCACATACTGGCGTGGTGATCGTCAGCGGACACAAGACCACAGGTTTGTTCGACTCCGGCAGCAACATTTCATTGTTGCCCGCCGCTTTGTGCAACCGCAACAGTGGCTAAAATTTAAGACCGGTATAACCTGTGTCCACGGAGACATCCGCTGGTACAGGTCCGCCGCTGTGTCATCAGTTACGGAGGGTCAGTTAGTAAGCTCACCGTAGCGTCCTACCTGATCCTCCACACCCGGTGATACTAGGGCGGGACTGGTCTAAAATCAAAGCGGTGAGACACATACCACTCCGGGGTTAATTTGGGCCTCGTTATGGGACGGAGATAACCCGTCTCAAGCTGCCTCCACGCCGTGTAATCAGCCGGCAGAGAGAGCGAAGCAGTCGCCCTGACTGGCGTGGCAACTCCCGGCCGTCGCGGCTAACACGTCATCCACCAGCGCCGGCGGAGCGGGAGGAAACCACGCCCATTGAGGTCGACGCTGACCCTCTCTCCGTGTTGCGGTTCCAATTTAAAAGCGCCGGCTTCTTTTAGAAGGGAGCAATGGAATGATGACTCCCTGAAGTTTGTAAAAAATGCAGTGGTCCTTGTCAATGGCCAGCGCACTAATCAGTCGATGCCACAGGGCCCCTACTTTGTGCTAGATAATGACCTCCTTTACCGTGTAGCAATGAATGACGGGCAGGAGGCGAGGCTGCTGCTAGTGCCGCGTACCTTCGGCGGCAGGTCTGTGAGCTAGCACACGCCCACCTCCTAGGTGGCCACCTGGGCACCGAAAAAACTCTGGAGCGGATCAAGCTCCGTTTCTACTGGCCAGGAATTAATGAGGAGGTTAGGTGCTTTTGCGCTTCCTGCCGGAGTGTCAACTGCGACAAATTCCTAGGAGGGACCGTGCTCCTCTCATTCCTATTCCACTGATTGCGTTCCCTTCCACAGAATCGGGTCGACCTGGTGGGACCCTGGAGCCCTCAGCCGAGGACACAAGTACATTTTAGTCCTCGTGGATTACGCTACGATACCCGAAGCTGTTCCGTTGCGCTCAGCTACCTCTAAAGCCATCGCACGGGAATTACTAGGGGTATTGGCGTGGGGATCCCCAAAGAAGTCTTGACAGACCAGGGGACCCCTTCACCTCGGAAACGTTCAAGGAGACTGCCAGATTACTGAAAATAAAGCATTTAAAGACCTCGGTGTATCATCCTCAAACCGACGGATTAGTAGAGAGGTTTAATCAAACTCTCAAGCAAATGCTGCGTAAGGTGGTCAGCGAGGATGGAAGGAACTGGGATCAGCTCCTCCCCCTCGTCCTTTTGCCTATCGGAAGTCCCACAAGCCTCCACGGGTTCTCCCCTTTGAACTACTATACGGCGACAACCTCGGGGCATATTAGATATTTTGAAAGAAGGCTGGGAAGAAGAGGCTCTTCCCTCCACAAACATACTGGAATATATCGCGTTCTGCGATAGATTTGGAAAATTCGCCTGTCCTTAAAAGTCACATGGAGGAGGCTCAAGCAGCACAGGCCGGTACTACAACGCGCACGTCTCTTGGGAGTTCCGCCCGGAGATCGGGTCAGGGTCCTAGTGCCTACCTCCCACTCTAAATTGCTTGCCCACTGGCAGGGCCCCTCCGAAGTTAAGGAGAGGAAGGGACTGGTCGACTATTTGGTGAGTCAACCCAATCGTCGGCCAAAGGAGCGGTTTATCATGTGAACCTGCTGAAACCGTGGAAGGACAGGGACCCGATCCCTCCTCCGGCCAGCCCGCTCACTCTTCGCACACACACGACCTTAACCGGCACGGACTTAAGTCCCAGACAGCGGCAGGAGCTGGAAACAGTTATCCGGACCGTTCGGGAGGGAGTCAGTGAGAACCCCGGAAGGACCTCTCTGATTGAGCACAACATCGTGACAGAGCCTGGGGTTGTTGTCCGAGAGCGCCGTATCGTCTTCCCGAGGCAAAAAGGCTGAAGTGGAGCTTGAGATCAAGCGCATGCTGGAGCTAGGTGTGATTGAGGAAAGTTATAGTCCCTGGTCCAGCCCCATTGTGCTCGTCGGTAAGCCTGGCGGAAGTTGGAGGTTCTGCAATGACTTCCGTCGGCAATCAAGTCTCCCAATTTGATGCTTATCCAATGCCACGCGTGGGCGACCTCCTCGAGAGGCTTGGACAGGCTCAATACCTGACCACACTTGACATGACGAAAGGGTACTGGCAGGGTTCCTTTAACGGACTCCGAAGGAAAAACGCGTTTAGTACCCCTAGCGGACACTGGCAGTATCGTGTCCTTCCATTTGGGTTACGGGGCTCCAGCAACCTTTCAGCGTCTGGTGGACAAAGTGCTTCGCCTCATAACTCATACAGTGCTGCCTACCTGGATGGCGTGGTCATCTATTCCAGCACATGGAAGGAACACCTACAGCATGTCCAAGCGGTATTACGGACACTTGGTGAGGCGGGCTCGGATTAATCCCAAGAAATGCTTCTCGGATTAAGCGAAGCCAAATATTTAGGCTACCTGGTGGGTTGGGGTACCGTAAGGCCACAGTGCTCCAAAATTGATGCCATTCTGAAATGGCCCCGTCCGCGAACCAAGCGGCAGGTCCAAGCCTTTCTCGGGTTAGCGGGTACTACCGCCCGGTTTGTACCCGGTTTTGGAGAAGCGGCGCCTTGACTGATTTAACAAAGAAGAGGGCCCGAACATTGTGGTATGGACTGAAAAAACAGGCGCTGCATTTGGTGACTTAAAGCAGGCCCTTACGTCCACACCTGTTTTGATGGCACCTAACTTTTCTTTGCCTTTCATCCTCCAGACGGACGCTTCGGACACAGGCCTGGGCGCCGTGCTGAGCCAAAGCGTCGATGGTGTGGAGCACCCCATCATGTTCCTGAGCGGAAACTGTTGGACGGAGACCAGGTATGCTGCGGTGGAGAGGGAGGCTCTGGCGATTAAATGGCGATTACTCAGCTGAGGTACTACCTGTTGGGCGGAATTCACCCTTGTCACGGACCATGCACCCTCTGGCAATGTTCACATTGCATAATTCGTTCAGTGGAGTGTGTTTTAAATGCATGTTGAGAAATCTCTGCACTGAACGCTTTTGAACAAATCGTGCATTCAAAGATCTTTTTGGAATGCGTTCGTTCAGTGGAGTGGGTTTGTAAATGTGCTTTGAGATATTTCTGACGTGTGAAGGTTTTGGAGCAGTGTTGACACTGAAAAGAATTCATCAGGGAATGTGTTTTGAGATGGTTAGTAAGGTATCTGCTTGCGTGAAAATGTTTGTTGCAAATTTTGCATACAAATCTTTGCGTTGAATGGATCTGCATATGGTTGTGGAGATCCATCTCACCTGTGAAGTCCTCGTTACAAAATGTGTAATTGAAGGTGAGAGTGGAATGAGTTCGTAAGTGTTTTTTGAGAGCACGAGTTGTTTCAAAGTATTGTTGGCAATGTTCACATTGTATCATTCAGTTAGTGTTGTGTTTTTTCAAATGTGCATTCAGATATCTGTGCACTCTGAAGCTTTTGGAACAAAAGGTGCATTGAAAGTCCTGCGTGGAATGCGTGTGTTCAGGGGAGGGTGTCTTTAAATGTTTTTCAGGAAGAGGAGAGTGGGCAGGTGACGTCACATTAGTGTGGCGAGCAAGTGGGTGTGCACGCTGTGTGCACATACCGACAGAGTCAAAATATGTCACCAGAAGGTAATCACATGGGTATTTGAGAGGCATGAGAACCTCGTAATGCCCATTATCCAAACGACCGCTAAAGAGCAGGGATATGAAGAGGCGCTGGGCCGGATTGTAAACCCTTGAAGAGGCATGAGGACGTTCTTGGAAGTAAATGCTGATAGTAGCTGGAAGGATTTGGGACATTGCCACAATTTCTGCCTCGCCACCATAGACTCCAAATGTATTCATGTAATCAGTGTATTGTTGAGCAGACTGTATAACAATGCCTCTGTGACTAAGAACAACGGACACCACGTCACCGAAGTTATCCCAATGTTGGCAAATAAAGCTAACAGCCATGTTACGAAGTTTGAGAGCAACAGTTTCATCAATGACATTTTTCCAAAAAAACCCGACTGACAAAAACAAACAGTTACCTGAAGCAGGAATTTCTATAACATTGAAAGAAGTGTTGTTTCCATGAAATACATTTGAAGCGGTAGCCATGGAGGGCAAAAGAATAGTCAACGTGGCTCACAGCTGGGTTTGGACCGCAGCACAGACCAAAGTGAGTGAGTATGTGTTTGATGAGCTGTTTGATTTGGCGGGCAGTGGTCTGAGGTGCGTTCCTGAGCACGTGGGAGGAGGGGTAGAGTTTCTGGGCGGGCTTCGTTGTTCCTTTCGCATGGTTTTTCTTGGTGGACGCAGTCGGGTGTCGAAACCGAAAAGAATAATGAAAAGTCAACATGGCTTAGACATGCATGTGGACTCCTAGCACAGACGAAAGGGGCTAACTGGGTGGTCGGTGAGTTTTTATGTCCAAGCACATGGGCAGGCGGTGTGAATGCCTAGAGAGCGAGGGTAGAAGCGGGCCAGTGAAAAAGGAGTGTTAGTGGGCAGGGAAACGCCTTCTGTATTTCTGCAGGAGCATCTAAGAAGACGCATGTTTGTTGCGGATGCGAATTGCTGTATGTAGCGTGTAAAACAGTTTGCTATAGTGCATGCGGTCATGCGTCATAACTGAAAACTCGATTTTTAAAAGACTGCTTACTTCATTGTGTTTTAACCTCAGTTGTAAAGGATTGTTTAAAGATCCCATGGGATATACCTCGCAAAACCGCTTTACACGCTGCATATGGCGATTTACCTCCGCGAAACATGCCTTTATGAACAGTCAACGCAGGTGGCCGCATTTCTTCTGTGTCGTTGTGTCCGAAGTTGGTGGACGTGGCTCTGCGAGTTATCATCGTTTCCAATGGTCTTGGAGTTGGTGGACATGGCTCCTTGCCATCGGTGTCTTACTTGTCGGCTCAGTGAATCCACGCCCCTTCCGGTGTGCTTTCCATGGTTGTCTTGCCTTAGTGAATTATATATATAGATTATTATGGGCAAAGGTTTCTTGTTCTATCATATTTGTTGATAAGGTATGATGGACCTCACAAATAATATGATTTAACGATACTGTACTTCTATGCTGAGTGATTAGCTTTCCTAATCTCAAAGTTATAACCTGCCACCTAGGTTGTTACACGTATAGGCTCACCCACAATGCAATTTCAAGTCCCCGTGGCCATGCTACCAGCAGTGTTTTACAAGGCAACATGCTGCATTGTATTTGTGCAGTTTAACCCCTAGGGAATGGGGTTGTGCACTATCCTGATTTTCTGGGTGCATTATTGTAAATATCATCTCATCACAATACTTGCTCAATTAACTGCAAGTGAAAGATTTTACTAAAAGCAAATACAACTCTTCATTTACTTTCTTCATTATCAATTACAGAGATTCTATTACACAGAACTAAATATACATTTTAGATAATCTAAAACTTTACTAAGAACAGCACATTTTCAGGTAAAAAACAGAAATCAGCCACATATAGAATATTTTATTGTCATACAAATGAATGCACCTGAAATTTTAACTTTATTTTTTACTTTTTTCATACCTAATTAACAGGTTGGAAAGGGGAAATTTGAAAGTGATTTTTAAACAGAATATTCAATATATAACTCCGAATTGTGTTTCACAGCTGTCCACTCATTTTGGCTTCCAAACTGGTGTTGGTTCAATAATGATGTATGTCTTCCGCAAACACATCATCTAGAATTTACTCTAAAGCTTAATTATGAAATCTTTTAACTTGATATTTGTTGTTTTTAATTTTCTTGCCAACAGATCTGAAATCTAATTAGGACTGTAAGTTTCAAATGTTTCATTAACCTTCATATTCTAAATTGCATCCTGATTATAATGGAACATTAGGTCACAACAGTCTCTTAAGGGAATGAAGATAAATGGGATTATGTTTTGCTGTATTTTACTCAGTTATATTAATTTAAAAAATGATCACTAAAAAATCTTTTCCCAGAACTGAGTTACATAAATAAAGACATTTGTTACTCCAATCACATGCTCCTCTGACTTTACTTATACTATTATTCTTTATATATATTGAGATAAACATATTACTAGATGTTATTTCCAAATTTAGTATACATTTCTGCCAAATAATATATATAGTACATTGCAAAAGTTTGAGACACTTTAGATGGTTCACATAAATATTTGTCTTCTAATATTGTCTGAATTTACAATAGGGCGGCATGGTGGCGCAGTGGGTAGCGCTGCTGCCTCACAGATAGGAGACCTGGGTCCTCCCTGAGTGTAGTTTGCATGTTCTCCATGTGTCTGCGGTGGTTTCCTCCGGGTACTCCAGTTTCCTCCCACAGTCCAAAGACATGCAGGTTAGGTGGATTGGCGATTGTCCTTAGTGTGTGCTTGGTGTGTGTGTGTGTGTGCGCCCTGCGGTGGGCTGGCGCCTTGCCCGGGGTTTGTTTCCTGCCTTGCACCCTGTGTTGGCTGGGATTGGCTCCAGCAGACCCCTGTGAACCTGTAGTTAGGATATAGCGGTTTGGATAATGGATGGATGGATAGATTTACAATATGTGTCAATAGAAAAATATATATTTTGGAGTTCCAAGCTATTTTCTTTAAGAAAGTTAAGCAGTACAATAAAATATGTGAATGTCCTTAAAGATAGAAAATAACATAATAATAGACCTCTTTCCAGTTAAAACATGAAATGTGTGTAGGCATGTAGCCCAGTTCATGATTAAATAATTATGATCAATGACATGATGTGTAGGTTGAACCAAAGTGATTAAGTGAAACAAACAGCTGTGTAAAGGGAAGAAAAGCAACAACCAGAATAAATAACTGAGGTTATGATAGAGCCCTGTGGTGGGCTGGGGTTTGTTTCCTGCCTTGCGCCCTATGTTGGCTGGATTGGCTCCAGCAGACCCCCATGACCCTGTAGCTGGGATATAGCAGGTTGGAGAATGGATGGATGGTTATGATAGATGAGTTGGTTCAGTCTACAGCTCCTACACCATGACAAAACAGCATAGCAACAAGACACAAGGTGGTCATCTTTCATTATCAAGGTCTGTCCCAAGCTGAAATTTCACAGCAGACAGGTGTTTCCAGATGTGCTGTCCAAACTCTTCTGCTGAAGCGTAAACAAATGGGCAAAGTTATGGACCAGACAGACAATGCTTGGCCACATAAACGGAGTGTAGCAAGCTTTCTACCTTTTGAAGGTGGAAGTAGAATAGTGCTGCTATCAACTAAGAATTGGCTGAAACCATTGGGACATAGCAACACCTATTTACAGTCTTATTAGAAGTGGTCTTCACTTAAACATTGCAACCCAATAGCCATATACCTGAGATGGTAATAAAGCCAAGTCTCTCACCTATGGAAGAATACACAAGGACTAGGGAGCCAGAAAAACAATCAAAGCAAGTGGTTTAGACTGATAGTCAAAATTTTAAATTCAACAGAAGCCAGTTTGTCTTCTGCTCTGTATATATTAGAATGCAAATTATGCACCTGAGCAAAGATTACAATTAGGCTTATCTCATGTACAGTAAATGTAGGTGGCACAAGAATATAGTCCACAACAATTACATTTTACTTATAGTAGTTGGTTCCAGCATCAAAAATTCTCTAGAAACCATTTCTTCTACTCTGATTTAGTTATATCCATATTTCATCTCAAAGCTCAGTGGAGCCTGGGCAAAATTCTGGATGGTTGAACTATGCACTTTCTTAAACAGACAAATCATTTTCAATGCAGAATATGAAATAATATGACAATAACATTTCACAATTTGTATTCAATGGTTTGTATAATGCTTTCTTCCTGTTAGTGTGGATTTCTATTTTTGACAGAAATGTTTCCTTTTGCTGGTCTTCCTGTGCCACCATAGTAGTGCTTTTGTCACTGGAAAGTTTTTTGCAATAAAAGACACCTATCAATTTCTGTTCTTGTTGCCTGTAAAAAATGTAGCAAGTCAGTTTAGCCGGAATCTCTCTTTATAAATCCATGTCTGCTGGTCTTTATAACATTACTAGAACCTTCCATTATTTTGCATGATTCAAAAAATAATACTTATTGGTCCAAATTGATGGAACATTTATTGCATCCACATATTCAGAATATTGCCAAATGCTTTACATTGTAAAAATAATCAATATCAAAACTGAAATGTTAATTAAAACAATTAAAAACAAATTACAGGTATACAACTTAAATTAAAAACATTAGCACCAGCTGCATTTAAATCTTTTTTAACAATTATTTTGAAAATCTTTAAAAAGAATGTAGTTTCCTAGAAATTAAAGAATAATTGTTTTGATCAAAGAAACTAATGCCAGTGTAAATATTTAAATGTCTGAGTTTAAAAGACTGGAAAATAACTTTAAGATAAATTAATGATGCTTCTTTGGCTGTTTCATATATTTTGCCAGATGTTTCTCAATTGGTCTTGAATAGCAGAAAACCACAGTTTTACCATCTTTTATGAGGGTATCCTAATATTTGTATTAAAAATTCCTCATTATTTCACAGGCCATATCAACAATTAGGCATTTAATAAATATCGAAAAAATTAAAAGTCACTGTTTCTGGTAATGCAATAAGGTAGCACAAACATCCTGGCCCAGTTTGTACTTTTCTATAATAATATTGTTTTCTTTATTATGAAGCAGCTAAGAGGCTCCTGAATTCTGAAAACTTTTCTTTTGGCTGGTACCATCTACCACGTTTGCCTCTTTGACTGCTTGTAATTCTTCTACTGCCAATAAATGGTGCACATCTGAACTTGTGCAACTACAGCTGTTTTGTCCTCACTTCTAAGATTGACTAGATGACTCTTTCTTTTGTGTGATTTGATATAAGCTTAACATTCATCAGCTTTTTCTTTTGAATTTAAAGACAAGATTGTATCATGAATTCATTATTATTCATCAAAAATCAGTTAATGATATAATTTAAGGAGTAGTATTTGGTGTAAATGATAATTACCACTGTGTATCATTAGCATACAAATGAAAGTTTAGGCTTTTGAATTACAACCTGACAACAGAAGTCTAACTATTCTGAAAATCAAAAAAAAGGAATCAGAAACTAAAAATCAAGACTGTTTGGCAACAAGAAATGAAGATTTTGGGGAAAAAACATGGGGAGAGTGTGGCTAATAATTTGTTTTACCCAGCAAGCCATCCAGGAGGAAAGGTGTCTCTTTGCCAGGAAGGGAGTTCCCGAATAGGTTGGGAATTAATCCCTTGCCACAAAGGGAAGTCAAATTGAAGGAAGAACCAGGATAGTTAGCCCTTTTTGAGTATACACTCCCTCGAGACGCTAGAGGGTAGCCTTCTTGTGTCACTGTTCACATTTTCCAGAGCACGGGGCAGACTGGGAATCGTAGTCACATGGGTCACTCCTTCTGGGTGCTGCCAGGGGGAGCTGCAGGGATGGACCATCCCTACTTTATGATTTCCCAAACACCAGAAGTACTTTTAGGGTCTGGCTTAAAACCAGCCCTCTGCCTCACCTCAGGAAGTTGGAGTCTAGAGGCAGAGGACAATACTTGTATGGTGTAAGAGGACTTGGGAGAATGAAGAAGGATTCACAGTCGTTGTATGTGCTGTGGAGCAGTTTTAGAAGGTATTTGAAAAAATAAAAAAATTGTGTTTTTACGTGTGACTGTGTTTGTGTCAGTTGTGTCCAGGATATGGGCCACAGCATTGCACTTGTTATCCACATTTGTAATGTGTTGTCAGTCCTAGTGTGAATTCAAAGGAACCATGTAGCTACAGTGTCCTGACTGTTTGTACCTTTTCAGTGGCATTACCTAACACAGCACTCCATAATTTCTACAAAATAGACAGCAGCAACACATGCACAATTGTAAATCTTCATTATCAATACTTTTTCAGTCAAATTACATCAAAAATCAAAAATACACTGAATGTTGTATGTTTATTTTGGAATTACACATGGATTAATTAAATAAATAAGAGCCCATGTACCATTCTTTTTTATTCTAAGATTGAAATAAAAATTATACATTCTTTTAAATAAAAAGTCGCATTTAACTCTATTATTGGGATGAGAATCAGCACCTCCAAATCCGAGACCATGGTCCTCAGCCGGAAAAGGGTGGAGTGTCCTCTCAGGGTTGGGGGAGAGATCCTGCCCCAAGTGGAGGAGTTCAAGTATCTCAGGGTCTTGTTCACGAGTGAGGGAAGAATGGACCGTGAGATTGACAGGCGGATCGGTGCGGCATCCACAGTGATGCGGGCTCTGTATCGGTCTGTCGTGGTGAAAAAAGAGCTGAGCCGTAAGGCAAAGCTCTCAATTTACCAGTCGATCTACGTTCCTACCCTCACCTATGGTCATGAGCTATGGGTAGTGACCGAAAGAACGAGATCGCGAATACAAGCGGCTGAAATGAGTTTCCTCTGCAGGGTGTCTGGGTTTTCCCTTAAAGATAGGGTGAGAAGCTCAGTCATCCGGGATGGACTCAGAGTAGAGCCGCTACTCCTCCGCATCGAGAGGAGTCAGATGAGGTGGCTCGGGCATCTGATCAGAATGCCTCCTGGACGACTCCCTGATGAGGTGTTCTGGGCACGTCCAACCGGGAGGAGGCCCTGGGGAAGACCCAGGACACGCTGGAGGGACTATGTCTCCCGGCTGGCCTGGGAACGCCTTGGGATTCTCCCGGAAGAGCTGGAAGAAGTGGCCGGGGAGAGGGAAGTCTGGAACACTCTGCTTAAGCTGTTGCCCCCGTGACCCGACCCCGGATAAGCGGAAGAGGATGGATGGATGGATGGATTTAACTCTATTTCTAATTTCTTGTTGTGTATCTTATGGTTTACATTTTACTCTAGTGTTCATATGTTTTTTCTCCCATAGTCCAAATAGGCACAGTTTATCTGAGCGATAAATTTAAAATAATTAACAGTGAAAGAGTGTGGAAGGGTCTATGAGTCTACTGACATCCCCTCTAATATAAGTTTCTGCTTTGGGGAGATTATATGTTGAAAAGGACTGAAATATTTAAAAATGAACAAATTAACAACAACTATAATCACAAGAAATGGCAAACTTAATTAATCTGTATTAAACTTTTATTAAATGTAACTTTAATCTCATGATCGGATATTTCATAATCACAAAAATGTCAAATTGTTTACTTTGAAATAATTCCACCTCTGTATTTCACAGTAATGATTTGCAATTAAAAAACCTCATGACTAAATTCGTATTCATTTCAAATTAAATAACTTCCAGCTTTGTTTTTTTTTTCTTTTTCTTTTCAGTCATATTAATTAGAAAATAAATATTGCAAGGATAATAATATAATATATAGCAGTATACACAGACATGTTGAAATTTATATTTCTTTTTTCTTATGAATATAGTATGACTTAAAGCAAAAAACAAAATAGAACAAAACAAAAACAAAACACAATTAATATTTTACACAAGAGAAATGTTTGGTGTCTGACTGAGAGATGGACAAACTGTGATATAGGATGCCTAAAAATCTTCTAAAGTGGACACTGAATGGTTGTGGTTCTTACCCTGGGTGCTACCTGTGTGGAGTCTGCATGTTCTCCCCATTTTTGCGTGGGTTTCTTCTGGTTACTCGGGTTTCTTCATACAATTCAAAGACTTGGCCCTAGCTTGTGTGTGTGTTTAGACTGTGATGGTCTGGCACCTTGTTCATGGACTGTCCCTGCCTTGTGCCTGATGACTGCTGGGATAAGTGGGTTAGGAAAATGAATGAAATGAACTAATAAATCTTTAAATCATAAAGCACTCCTGTGATGATGCAAGTTCCACTTCATGTTCCCATCTCCATTTTGGGAGCATTTGAACCCAGACCCTCGATAATGTAACTGGATGAGCTGATCAGTGAAGGCACAACAAAGCAAGGGCATGGTGCATAAAGGTGCAAAAGTTCTTTTATTTAAAGACAACAAAATCAACAGTGTCCAAATAAATAGTGTAGTGCTTCAAACGTTATTAAATAAATAATCCATTTAAAAGGTAAAAATCTCAGGCATTAAAATAAGGCTAAAATGAGACTAAAATCCTACTGACAACATTGGAGTCACACCATCCAAGCTCTGCTCCTTCCCAGTCTCTCCAGCTTACTTAAGGTATATTCAGTGATAAAGACTTCAGCCACCGCGTTCCTCATTCTACCAACCCCTATAATGGCTGCCTCCACGGGCATCTGCCTGACCACTTGGGGTCGGTTGTCCTCCTGTCTTCCTTCTCGCACTTGAATTTGTCCCTTGGATCCCTAGGGCAGACTTTTCTCCGATCGTACCCACTCTTCTATTAACTCAGTGGGTACAATCCTGTTCCATGAGTGCTGATCACTCACTCCATCTGGGACCCCTGAACGCTCTGACCTCTCTCTTTTACAGCGGACTGGCTCGTCCATTCTTTCCCCAATGCTGCTTCGACTAGCAGCTCCAGCTTCATTTACAGATGAGGGTGATTCCTTACCTATGTACATAAGCAAGGAAATGCCTGCCTCATGTAGCATCCAGGAACTGCTCCAGCCACACTACCACACCCACTCTTTAAACAGCGAGTGCAGCGATTGTTTATTTAAAAACTGGGCTTTTCTATGGAGCCGTGGACCCGCTATATCACCACTCCACATACAGTATACAACATAGTCACCAATATTGTAAGAGATATTATACAACATGTGTTTAGAATGTTAATTGACCCTTTGGGAATCAGAATATGGTTTATGATAATATGGTTTAGAGCTGAATCCCATAGCCATTGTGGTAAACTGTCTACCCTCTTTTCTTCTTCCATAAACATATTCAAAATGCAATCCTGGAAAGAATTGAGTCTTATGAGAAAAAAACAGCACCAGCTTTTTACTTTTTCCCCTACATTTGAAAAGAGATAACAGCAGAGCTCAGGATGTATACAACAGCACAACTATAATGTAAACTTCTGATCTCCTATTAAAGATTCTAATTACTAAGGGAGAAGACAGGAAAGGATCTGAAACATAATGAAAAAGAACGTGTCACACATGTTGGAGGATCTACTTCCTGGCTCACTCAAGGTAGGTGGTAACCCATCCAGGAGAGAGGGGGCAATGTCAATAACTGTGTTGTCTCCTTTTCCTCAGAGAAACCATCCAGTGAGGGAAATTATCTCTGCCCCTTCTGGTCCTCCCGTTGTAATGACCAATACCTGATAGCTTCAGAGCTCCTCAGGAGACCTGCTACTTTTTTAAAGAGGTTAATTTTCTATTGTATTTTGCCCTACAGGCTTATGCCAATTATTGCAATAAGGCACTTGTTTAACACTAGAATTCCTGAAACCTACGAAAAAACTTGTAATCCTGGCCCACCTTAAATTCCTTCACACCTCTCCATCAGCATCGTTTGTTTCGTAAATGTGTCGATCAGCATAAGCAGCAAGCAGCCTGCTGTCCCATCCCCTGCTTTGAAGGAGCTCAACTCGGTCAAAACGTTCTCCCAGCTCAAGCCAAGGCTACTTATCTGTGTGTGAGATCTGGAGTTATATAGGGTAAATAATACAGTATATCGTTATTTAGAATACATGTATTTCATTTGTGTTCCATGTCTACAAAGATCTGGGTAAGTGAAGGATGAAAGGAAATGCAAGAAATGCTGAACACAGCCACGTGTAAATCAAATGACTTTTTTTCTTTGGTTATATTCTTCAATAAAAGTGCACGTGTTTATTTCATATTTGGACTAAAGTCTTCACACATTATGCACTTCAGTCATTATTAGTATAACATGGAAAAAGTTTCTGCTTTATGTATGTGTTCAGCATTTCTTGCATTTTTCACATGATGGGGTTGTCCCAGCTATCCACAAGACATCATCAAATCCTCTCAGATGAAGTCTTGAAACAATAAGGAATGAGTTAAGAATATTTGTTAGGATGAATACCCTGGGGAGCTAGGCGGTCTTTTGGCCTTGGAACCCCTGCAGATATTGTTTTTTTTTCTGTTCTCCAGGCCATCTGACCTTATCACCAGATTTGTCTTTAGAGACTTACATCATAATAGATAGATAGATATTAATATTGTAAATAACAGCGCTACTCTTTAACTAGTTATATATCTGTTGGATAAGATTACAGATTTATTTTTTTTTTCTTTATTACTTATTCATTAATAGTCATATTTGTTTTTCTTTAATTGTAACTTTGAAATGAAGACACACACACAGATGCAGCAAGGATAGGTGTTATAATGCTTAGTGCTTTAATTACATATTTACAAGACATCAAATAGTGCCCAAAGTGCAGTGCAGCCTTCTTTTGAAAAAATAAAGCATAACAGTGTATTTGGGAAATTACAACAACATTTATTTATATAGCACATTTTCGTGCAAACAATGTAGCTCAAAGTGCTTTACAAGATGTCAAAGAGAAAGCTACAACTAAAGAAAAACAAATAAAATTATTAATGAATAAGTAACAAAGAAAAAACAAATAAATCTGCAATCTTATATAACAGATATATAACTAGTAAAAGAGTAGCATTGTTATATACAATATTACGATGCAAGTCTCTAAAGACGAGTCTGGTGATAAGGTCAGATGGCCTGGAGAACAGAAAAAAAAACCTCAAGTTAAGCTGGAGAAAAAAAAACAATATCTGCAAGGGTTCCAAGGCCAAAAGACCGCCCAGCTCCCCAGGGCATTTATCCTAACATAAATATTCTTAACTCATCTGAGAGGATTTGATGATGTCTTGTGGACAACTGGGACAACCTCTTCATTCCAGCATCACAAGTGGCTGCACAGTGCATCAGTCTGGAGGTGGTGACACAAAACACCACTGTGGTATAGTGGGTCAGCTCAGAAAAATAGCCGTTTTAAATAAATAACTGGGTGCCCTCACGCTGGGGAGTAAAACAGTAATCTGTTGAACAGAAGGATCCTCTCTGGGTTGGTGGGCGAGGCAGTCAGCTATCCATGTGTTGTCTTGCCGGGACATGTGGACAGTCTGATTGTCTCATTATCAGCCCGGGACGTCAATCAAGCGATTGCACCTGCAACCATTCCCCAGCACATAAAAGGGAAGTGCAAGAGCTCAGTGGAGGAAAAAAAACACATACATCAGAGCAGAGGTTAAAGAAAGAGAAGAGGGCAGGAAGATGTAAGGGATAGTGAGTGCTGATGCAGGAGTGAGCAAGCTGAAGAGAGTGTGCTCAAGACAGAGAGAGAAGGTTGTAGCTAGGAGGACAGCCCCTGGAGGTGGGTGTGTGGCCAGCACTCAGGACAATTGAAATGGGTCACTCCAGCTGAGCAAGTATGAGAAGCAGGAATTACCATGTGTGTGACTGACACATCGCAGAAGACCTGGAAGGCAGCGGAGAACAATGAGGCTTTGACTGAGAGCCCCAATGTGAGCACCATGGCCTTTGGGACCTGTGGAAGGTTGGCTATATCTGTCGGCAGGGTGACTCCTCTGCTGCGAGGCCTATACGGCACCGGGCTTTTTGAAAACGTCAGTTTTCTGCCAGTTGATTTCCAATCTTGTTTTAACTGGATTTGTTTACGTCTTATTTTAACCTCCACCACTCACTTTTTATTGGATTTTATATTTACTGAACTTTGCACTGCACTTTTTATACTAAACTATACTATACTTCATCTTTTACAAGGAAAAAATGCAGGAAGTTCAGACACAATTTGTAATGTGGCTACATTTCTACACTCTTCTTTTTATTTTTCTTTTAGCTTGCATTTAAGGTAATGTATTGTAAGAGAGAGCACAGACAACTGTGAAGTGTTGGGGCACCTGTAGGCAAAACTCATATAATTAAAACAAACGCAGGTTCTAAACATGTTGAAAAGAAAAGAAAACATTGTTGCAGATGCAACTCTCCAAGTAGATCAATTCAAGATGGTGGAGCTTTTGCTGATATGGACTTTCGGCAGGAAGGGGCAGGTCCAAGCAGATGGACACTGCAAGTGACGTCAAGGGTGGTAAAGCCATCAATCTTCTGGTCTTCAGAGGGAAGAAGAGATAAGGTATTAGTCAACTGCACCCTCTTGTTTTCCAATGGAAATTTAGTACTATCCAAACCTTTAAGCTTCCCCCAATGTGCATATGTATGATGGTATATAAATACCTTATCAATGTGAAACAGGCCTTCTCTGTTCATGCAAGTATTTGTAAGTCATTTTAGTCTGTATGAAATAGCTGTTCCAAAAACTATTATTTGGAACATGCATGAAAATCAAGACAGTGAGAACAGATGAATGACTTTAATATAAATCTAATGCAGACCTGGATATCTTTTTCTGTGGCTGTATACTCATTTACAATAAACGCAACAAACACAATTAATTTCATCCTTAGCATATTTTGATCTTAACATTTCCAACTGAAAAATAAGCATAGGCATCAAAAAAATTGCTTTGATTTTTTATGAAGTTAAGGTTTGTCCTTCTTTTGCATATCATGCAAGTTATTTAGTAACAAAGTTAGTTAAAAGTATAAATCACAGATATCTGTAAACCCTTGACCCTTCCTGTATGCAATCACACTATATTAAGTTAGTTTTATTTCAAAGTTTTTTTTTTTAGTGGTGATCAAGAAGACAGTGCCTTCTCTCTTCCCAATTGGTCCCCTGTGCAATCCTAATAAACCTTGGGAACTGAGTCATATTCTAAAAAACCTAACCTGCCCGAACCTCCAACTGAGGAAATGCCCATCTTGTCCCAGCCACACTCCTAGGGAATCGTAGAAGGGGAGAAGCCTAGCAAGAGCCTAGGAGCAGGAAACCCTAGGAGAGTTGCAGCAGAAAATGGAGTCTGGTGGCCAAACAGAAGGGGACAAGAGTTATATACCACAGAAGGGACAAATAGGCGCAAGTAGCCAAGAAGGGAACTGAAAAAAGCACTACTCCAGGAGCTAGTCTCATGATAGAGGTGTGTAGTGGGCTATGGCAGTGTTTATTAAGAAGTGAGGAATGATTTTATTCTGTAGTTTTATTACTTTATTCCATCCTGCATGACAAAATTGGTTTTATATCAGCTTTGTAGTTGTAGCTATTAATTCAAGAAGGTCTTATTTATTATAATGTAGTTAGTCTTTCTAAAAAAAGGCTCTGCAGGAAGAAAACTCATAATTATATAAACCTGGCACATATATAACATTATATACATTTGTTTTTCCTACAATGCTTCCTCTAATCATTAATTTTTCATTAACTATGGTTGTTAGACTCTGTGGATCTGATAACTACCAGAAAACAAATTCAACCTGAGTAAAGAATGGAATATATTGTAACTGCAATAGGCTGAAGGTGAAAAATGCAGACAACAAAACTAAGCTAATTCTTTAATAGAGTTGCAACTGCTTTATTAGTGTGATGATAAATGTTGGGTTTTTAAAAATGTTCTTTACCCTCTTGTTTAATCAAAGTATTACATTAAATTACCGTACTCTCATTTTCTTGGAAGGTCAAATGTTTTATTGTGAGAAAGCCTATAGAGGACACCTCTCCCTAAACCATAAATACCTGTTTAGCAAATTCACACATTCCATTTGTATGGACCAACAATTTTATGCTACAGCTCTGTAACTACTCCCATTTGGCTATTTGGCCAGCCTTTAGGAACATGGAGGTTAAAGTTGCAATGCACTTGCACCCTAGGTGTATAACTGTCACTGTAACTTGTTCATTAGGAGCATTCTCTTTCCCTTACCCTTGATTGGCCTAGATGTTCTTAGCCCCTGGTAATAAAAAAAGAAAACATGTGCAAACAGAAAAGCAGGCTTAATAAGTTTTACTCTTTGAAATAGTGCCATAAATGAAAGCAAACAGAATGTGGCAACCATAACATACAACATGAGTGTACTAGATATTTATTCTCTCAAGCAGTACTTAATCTTACAGTTACTTGAATTGTGGCAACTCAACAAATTCTTGGTGGCTTGTGCTCTCCCTCTGACTTCTGTCTTTGTTCACTGGTCTCTATCCTGCTCTCTTTACTTCACTGGTATCTCTCTCTCTCTCTCTCTCTGAATTTACAGCATACAGTTTACTTAGTGGACCTGTCTCATTTTTTTGAAATGATAAACCAAAAACCTCTTTCTTATCCCCATGCTTTATTCTTGTGAGGGTCTAACACATCTAAAACCTCGTCCCTAGAAAAGTCAGGTGTGACACTTCCAAAACCATGTCAGAAGTAAGAAACGCATAGTAACGCCTCTAAAATCAGTCAGAAGCACTTTATGTAACATTACACGTAGAAACAGAAGTTATAAAGCCATATAAGACATGTGGTAGCTGCATTTGAATTAACATATTTCCTCTCCCTGCAC
Organism: Polypterus senegalus; assembly: GCF_016835505.1. NCBI lineage: Eukaryota > Metazoa > Chordata > Cladistia > Polypteriformes > Polypteridae > Polypterus > Polypterus senegalus. The sequence goes on from NC_053156.1 coordinate 174,148,678, forward strand.
AGGAAAATAACACCCTCTGTATTCCTAAAAATGTGGGACATGCAATGCCTAAATATTTTTTCCATTTTAACTTACAACATGTGCTGCTTTCTTAACAGTTGAAACTAATCATTAAAAAATATTGCACACACAATTACAATAAAATGGTAAATGTTACAAATCCACAGCAACAAAGTGAAATACCAGCAGAAGAACATTAAAAAGCAGTCCTTCTCAATTCTGTGCATAACCCCTTACACCTTTTAACAAGGACAGAAATAAACAAAACTTTTAATAAGACCATGTATGCAAAACAATGCAGTTCTGTAATCAAAAGTTACATCTAGCTAGTTATTTTCAACTTTCCACACTAGAGACAGGAGCCAATTTCAATTGCCGAGGTAAAGTATGCCACACTCTGGCCTGTCTTACACTTGCCTATTGGCTGACTGCCATTACTGCCAATCCTCATCATCCGCTACATGGATGGTGAGCCCACAAAGTGACTCCACACTGATTTTTAGACTGAACCTGTGGGTCACACAGCCACCAAGCCCTTGCCGATGAACTTCACTCCCAGGCCTGTTTCTCAGTATACAAGGATTGGTCCCAATTATTCATGTCCTTGGCAAGTCTTTGATTTATTGGAAACTGTTGAGAGGGTCATGAATAATTAGTTCTTTGTTCTGAAACAGATCAATTTTCCACAAGTAACCCTATCAGGAGCTACATACAGGAGTTCGAAGAATCAATGAGGCACACAAACCACCTCATTATACTAAGGTTACAGTCTTAGAGAGAGGCATTTCTTGTACTGGACAAATATAAAATAAAATAATATTCTTTTTCACAAAGCTGTATTATTGTTTGATTTTGTGGAGCTTAATAGCACACACCAAACACATAATACATGCTGGGACAAACTTTCAAATTTCCAGTGATCCAAAAAGTCAACACCCAACCTGGACATCTAGACAAAAACAAGAAAGCAAGGGACAGGTCACATTTATAAAGAGACAGAGGTCACCTACAGAAGAGTAAGCTTTGCAAGGGAAACTAAAGCAGGAGGTGGAGGTCCATTTGAGAGATTAAAACTAATAGTCAAGCCTGAATTCCTTGGGGTAGATCATCAAAGCAGAAAACTAACTTGCAAAAAAAAAAAAAAAAAAAAAAAACACAAAATACTTGCTGCTGAACAGTCAAAAATAACTACAAATCTTTTGCTTTTCAATTCGTTTTTATGTTGGTTTTTTGTGACAAAATAAATAAAAAACAAATAAAAAACATTAAGAAAAGATGCTTGTGATGACAAAGTAATATGACTCTGGCAAAAATAATATGACTCTGGCAAATGATGTCATTGGCACATAATTTAATAACCAGAAAGAAAGAAAAACATACAATTCTGTTTTAGCACTTGGTAAAATAACTCAGGACAATGACATCTGGCTTTTCATATTTAGATAGATTCTATAGAACTTTTTACCCAGGGGATAATTAGATTTTTCAAAGACATTCTTTAAATAAATAATAAATTTATTCCCACCTGGATGTGCTCCAGGTGGCTGATGATGACCTTCCGGCAGCACTTCTTTGTGTGGCGAAAATTCTGCCCTTTGCACTGGAAGCACTCTGGGCGTCCCTGGCAGGTTCATCCGCCATCTTGCCTGGTGTGGCAGAAGTAAAAGTTCTCCGGGTCCCACGAGGCTTGAGGCGCCCCCTGGTGGTGGCCACGGGTCCCAACAAGCCAGAACCTCTTTGCTCCTCTCCTGTGGTCCTCTCCTAGTTCAGGGCGGTTGCCCCCTCATGACCTGGAAGCTATTAATTTCTCTTTCTGGTCCTTCCAGGCATCCCGGCCAGGTAAGAACCCTAGCAATCTGCCACTATATATATACATACAATTTGGTCTGAACACACAATAATGATGAAGAAAAATTTAAAAAGAAAGAAAATGTTTGAGTTTCACAATGAGGCATTATGCAGACATATTGCTGTTGGTATAAAGGAGCCCCAGTAGCACTTCTTGACACATTTCTGCTTAGCTATTCGTTGGATGAAAGTACTCAGTGTTAGTGTGTCAGAGAGTGAAGGTGCAGTATTGTTGATAATGGCACTCGGTTTTCTTTTAACTCTCTCCTTTGCTATTACCTCCAGGGGGCCCAGAGTGTATCCCATTACTGAGTTTGTCCTTTTAATTAGCTTGTTCATTCAATTGGCCTCTCTTGAAGTGATGTTACCACAGTGTAGAAAATTGCAGTGGCCATCTCAGAGCTGTTGAAGATAAGAAGGATATCACTTCCATTCATAAAGGAACACAATCTCCTATTGAAAGAGAGTCTGTTCTGCCCTTTCTTATATAGTTAGTCTGTTTTCTGAGGTCTGCACAACCTCTACATCCACTCTCTGAAAAGTGACTGAACGTAGGGGCACTTTGGTGCAGTGAAAGTCAATAACTAATTCCTTGGCTCTACTGATGATAAGATGCAGAAAATTCTCTTTGCACCAAAAAACAAAGTTCTCCACCTGACTCCTATACTGTGTCTCATTCCTCTTACCAACACGCCTGTGAATTTCTGCAAGTGATGTTCCAGTGTTGCTCACATCCTTATCAGAAACACAGTCCTTGAGTCTCAAAAAATGTGTTCTGCCCAACATATAGTCCATAATCCAGGGAACCATAGGCTCATCCACCTGCGTATCTCAGAGATTACCCATTAACAGGGATGGCTGAATGGCAATGAAGCCACTGGAGAAATCAAAAAACATAATTAATTGAAATAATCTATACTAATAAAAGGCAAAGCCCTCACTGACTCACTCACTCACTCACTCACTCACACACTGACTGACTGACTCACTCACTGACTCATCACTAATTCTCCAACTTCCCGTGTGGGTGGAAGGCTGAAATTTGGCAGGCTCATTCCTAACAGCTTGGGCAGGTTTCATTTTGAAATTCTACGCGTAATGGTCATAACTGGAAGCTATTTTTCTCCATATAATGTAATGGAGTTGAGCTTGATGGCCGTGGGGAGCGGAGTTTCGTATGACATCATCATGCCTCCATGTAATCACGTGAACTGACTGTCAAAGCATTACGTAGAAAACCAGGAAGAGCTCCAAAAAGCGCTGAAGAAAACATGCATTATACAATTGAGAAGGCAGCGAAACAATAAGAAGTGAGCGAGTCACACATACTGTACAAGCATATTCATGCCTGCAGCTACTTCAGAAACAAAGCACGGTGTAAACCTAAAGTTTAAATTAAGTTCATAGACAAGCTGCCGCTGGCGTTTGTCATGCCCACGGCTAATGCGGGATACAAGTTTAATTAGAGAACGCAGGGTATAAACGACAGTTTTGATCACTTTCCAACTTAAGTTCAAATTGCTGGTCAAAGGCTGTGCTTATGCAAATTCCGAGAGACTGTGTTTGTGGGGGGATTAACAGGTAAGGCGGGTGGAGGAGTGACGTCATCATCTCCCCTCCCATTCACCTCATTTCGCTCTGAGCTGAGCTCCACGGCTAACCCCGTCTTCCGAAGCAACTTCGTCACACTGCCATCAAATACTCACAGAAAAATCCACAAGTTAATACACACGCTGTCTCTAGAGTTTCTCCACACTGAATACTCCAGGCACTACTTACAAAAGGTTACATTGACAATCGTGTTACGTTATTTTTAAAATGTTTCCTTTTCTTAGCACAAGCACAGATGAGAAGCTTCGATGCATGTGCTCCATAATGCGTTAAAAAATAATGCATTTAATCACACCTTGCATTACAAGCAAAGGGGAACTTTTGTCAGTGCATGATTTCCTGGTACACCGATTACATTGATCAGCGCTTCACGATTTATTTTACCCGTGCACCCCCTTGGTTTGAGCAAAAGTATGAAAAAATATGAGGTTAACACAGAAAAACAGATCACCAATTCAAGCTTTATGAATAATCGATTCGCCATCAATAATTGTTTTGCTAAAGCCATACTCAGTGTAATCCTCCTTCCATTTTATAATTTTTCCGCCACTAACTAGGATTAAATGAACGGTAAAAAGTAAGAGCGAAGCGAGGGTGACTTATTCAGGCAGTCATATATATGACAGCAACACTCATGACAATGTCAATCATGTTACGTTATTATTAAAATGTTTCCTTTTCTTTTTCATTACTTCTTTAACACACTACTTCTCTGCTGCGTAGGGGGTATTTTGCTATATATATATATATATATATATATATATATATATATATATATATATATATATATATATATGAATGACCTCCAAAGAGCGTGGAGACTTTTGATAATGTGAACATGTCTGCAAAAAGTGGGGTCTCCTGCCCAGCAAAAGT